>NW_022984643.1:5269957-5273417 GCF_008694065.1 Daldinia childiae
ATTAATTAAAAATTTTATAAATATGATATTTATTTTTTATATATTTTAATTATTTTATTATTATTTTATAATATTTTTAAAATATTTAATTAAATTTTTAAATTTATTTAAAAATTAAAATTCTTATTTATAATTTATTAATACATATATATCTATTTAACAACATAATATATTTTTTTCTTTTATTCTCTTCTTCTTCTTTTTTTCTTCTTTCTTCTCTTTTCTCCTTTCTCCTCTTTTCTCCTTTTCTTTCTTTCTTCTCCTTCTCCCTCTTCTCCCCCTCCTTCTTCTCCTCCTTTTTCCTTCCCCTTCTCTCCTTTCCTCCCCTTTCCTCCCCTTCCTTCCTTCCCCTCCCCTCCCCTCCCTCCCCTGTCCTCCCCTTCCCTCCCCTTCCTTCCTTCCCCTCCCGTTTTCTCTCCTTCCTCCGTCTTTTTCCCCCCCCCCCCTCCTCCTCCTCCCTTTCTTCTCTCCCCTCCTTCTCCCCCTCCCCTCCTCCTTCCTCCCTTTCTTCCCTCTTTCCCCCTCCTCCTCCTCTCTTTCTTCCTCCCTTTCTCCTCCTCTCCTTTTCCCTTTTTCTCTCCCTTTTCCCCCTTCCCTTCTTTCCCTCTCCCTTTTTTTTGCCCCCGTTTTCTCCTTCTCTCCTCTTTGTTCTCCCTCCTCTTCCCTTCCTCCTCTCCCCGGTTTTCTTTCCCTCCTCCCTCTCCTTTCCCTCCCCTCCCTTCTCCCTCTCTCTTTTCTTCTCTCCTTTCCTTCTCCCCTCCCTCTCTCTCCTCTTTCTCTCCTTTTTCTCTCCTTTTTCCTTCTTCTTTCCCTCCCCTCTTTTTTCTTCTTCCTTTCCTCTTCTTTTTTCTTTTTTTCTTTTTTCTCCTCCTTTTTTCCTTTCTTTCCTCTCCCTCCTCCCCCCTCTCTCTCGTCCTCCCCCTTTTTCCTTTCCCTCCCCCTTTCCTCCCTTCCTCCCTTCTTCTCCCCTTCCCCTCCTCTCCTCTCCTCCTCTTCCTTTTTTCCTTTCTTCCCTCCCCTCCTCCCTTTTCTTTTTTTCCCCCGCCTTCCCTCCTTCCCCCTCCCCCTCTCCCCTCCTCCCTTCCCTTTTCCCCTCTCCCTTCTTCCCCTCCCCCTCCTTCCCCTCCTCCTCTTTCCTTTCTTCTTTCTCCTCCCTCCTTCCCCCCTTCTTCTCCCCCCTTCCTCCCCTCCTTCCTCCCTCTCTCCCTCCCCCCCTTCTCTTCTTCTGTTCTTCTCCTTTTTTTCCCTCCTTTCTTCCTTTTCCTTCCCCTTCCTTCCTCCCCCTCTCCCCCCCTCTTCTTCCTCCCTCCCTCTTTTTCCTCCTCTCCCTCCTCCCCTCCTTCCCCTTTCCCCTCCCTTTTTCTTCCCCTCTCCCTTTTTTTTCCTTTTTTCTCTCTCCTCTCCTTCTTCCTTTCCCCTTCTTTCTCTTCTTTTTCTCTTTTCTTCCCCCTCTCTCCCTCCTCTGTTTTCCCTTTCTTTCCCCGTTTCTCTCCCCCGCTTTTTCCTCCCTTCCCGGTCCCCCTTTCTTCCTTTTCTCTTTTCCTTTCCTTTCCTTTTCTTCTCCTTCCTTCCTTTTCTTTTCCTTCCTTTCTTTTCTTCTCCTTCCTTCTCCTTTTCCCTCCCCCTTCTTCTCCTCCTTCTTCTTCTCCTCCCCCCCCTCCCTCCTCCTCCCCCTCCTCCCCCCCTCCCCTCCCCTCCCTCTCCTCCTCCCTCCTCCTCCCTCTCCCCCCTCTCCCCCCTCTCTCCCTCCCCTTTCTCTTCTCCTTTCCCTTCTCCCTCCCCCTCCTTCCTTCCCCGTCTCTCTTCCTTCCCCCCTCCCCTCCTTCTCCTCTCTTTCTTCCCCCCTTTCTCCTCCTCTCCTTTTTCTTTTGTTTCCCCCCCCTCCCCCGCCCCTCCCTTCCCCTTTCTTTCCCCCTTCCCCTCTCTCCCTTCCCCTTTTTTCCCCTTCCTCTTCTCCTTCTCTCCTCTCCCCCCTCTTCTTCGTCCCTTCCTTCTTTCCTCCTCTCCCTCCTCCCCCTCCTCCCCCTTCCTCCTCCCCTTTTTCTTCCCCCTCCTTTCCCCTCCCCTCCCCCGTTTTTCTCCCTTTTCCTCCCTCTTCTCTTCTCTTCCTTCCTTCCGCTCCTTTCTTCCTTTTCTCCTTCTTCCTTCTTTCTCTTTTCTTTCTTCTTTTTCTTTCTTTCTTTCTTTCCTCTTTCCTCTTTCTTTTTTCCTTCTTTCCTTCCTCCCCCTTTCTTTCTCCCCCCTCTTTTTTCTCTTTCCCTTTTTCCCTCTTCTTCTCCCCCCTTCCTCCCCCTTTTTCCTCCCTTTTCTTCCCTCCCTTTCTCCCTCTCTCCCCTTTTTTCTCTCCCTTTCTCCCTCTCTCTCTTTTTTTCCCTTTTCCCCCCCTTCCTTCCCCCCTCCTCCCCCCTCTCTTTCCTCTCCTTCTCTCCTCCCCCCTTCCTCCCCTTCCTCCCTCTTCTCTCCCTTCTTTTTTTCTCCTCCTTTTCTTCCCTTTCTTTTTTCTCCCTTTTCTTCCCTTTCTTTTTTCTCCTCCTTTTCTTCCCTTTCTTTTTTCTCCTCCTTTTCTTCCCTTTCTTTTTTCTCCTCCTTTTCTTCCCTTTTCTTCCCCCCCCCTTTTCCCCCCCTTCCCTCCCCTTCTTCTCCTCTTTTCTCTTCTTCTTCCCTTCCTTCCCTTCCCTTCCCTCCCCTCTTCCCTCCCCTCTCTTCTTCCCCTCCCCCTCCCCCTCTCTTCCCTTCCTCCCCCCCTTTCTCTTTTCCCCTCCTCTCCTCTTTCCCCCTTTCTTTCTTTCTCTCCCCCTTTTCTTCCCTTTCTTTTTTCTCCTCCTTTTCTTCCCTTTCTTCCCCTTTTTTTTTTCCCCCCCTTCCCTCCCCTTCTTCTCCTCTTTTCTCTTCTTCTTCCTTTCCTTCCCTTCCCTTCCCTCCCCTCTTCCCTCCCCTCTCTTCTTCCCCTCCCCCTCCCCCTCTTCTTCCCTTCCTCCCCCCTTTCTCTTTTCCCCTCCTCTCCTCTTTCCCCCTTTCTTTCTTTCTCTCCCCCCTTTTCCTTTTCTTTTTCCTTTTTTTCCCCCCTCCCTCCTCCTCCTCCCTCCCCTCCCCTCTTTTTCTCCTCTTCCCCCTCCTCTTTCTCCCTTTCTTCCTCTTCTCCCCTTTTCTCTCCCCCTCTCTCCTTCCTCTCCTCCCTCCTCCCCTCTTCCTTTCTTCCTTTCTCCTTTTCTTCCTTCTTTTCTTCCTTTTTTCTCTTTTTTTTTTTCCTTTTTCCCCTCTTCCCCCCCGTTTTTTCTTCTTTCCTCCCCTTCCGGCTTGTGTCGCCCTTCGGGTGGCCTCCCGTTTTCTTCTTCTCTCCCCTTTTCTTCCTCTTTTTCTCTTTTCCTTCTCTTCTTTCTTTCCTTTCTTTCTTTCTCCCTCCTCCTTTCTTCCCCTTCTCTCCTCTTCTTTTCTCCTTTTTTTTCTCCTCTTTCCTCTC
>NW_022984661.1:0-3485 GCF_008694065.1 Daldinia childiae
TCCCCCTCTCTTCCCTTTCCCCTTTCCCTTTCTTCTCTTCTCTTTCTTCTTCTTCCCCTCTCCTCTTTCTCCCTCTCCTCCCTTCTTTCTTTCTCTCCTTCTTCCTTTTCTTTTCCTTTATCTTTCCCTTCTTTTTCCCTCTTCCCTCTTCTCTTTTTTCCTTCCCCCTTTCTCCTCTTCCTCTTTCTTTTCCTCCTCTCTTTCTTCTTTTTCCTCTTTCTCCTTCTTTCCTTTTCCTCTCTCCTTCTCCCCTCCCTTCTTTCCTTCTTTTTCTTCTTCTTTTTCCCTCTTCTTTTCCTTCTTCTCTTCCTTCTTCTTTCTTTTCTCTTTTTCCCTCCTCTTTTTCCCTCTCCCTCTCTTTCTTCTCTTTCTCCTCCCCCTTTTTTTTTTCTTCTTTTCCCTCCCTTTCTTTTTCCCCTCTTTCCCTTTTTCCCTTTTCTTTTTCTTCTTTTTTTCCCCCTTCTCCCCTCCCTTCTTTCTTCCTTTCTTTTTTTTCTCCTTCTCCCCTCTCCTCCTCCCCTTCTTCCTCTTTCTCTCCTTCCCCCCCGTTTTCCCTTCTTTTTCTTTCCTTTCTTCTTTTTTTTTCTCTCCTTCCTTCCCCCTCTTCTCCTTTCTTCCTTCTCCCCTTTCCCTTTTCTCTTCTTTCTCTCCTTTCTTCTTCTTTCCCTTCCCTTCCCTCCCATTTTTCTTCTTCTCTTTTTCTCTTCTCCCTTCTCCTCTCCTTTTTTTTCCTCCCTTTTCTTCCTTCCCCTCTCCCTTTTCTCTCCTCCTTTTCCGGTTTTCTCTTTTCTTTTTCTCTTTCTCTCTTTTTCTCCTCCTTTTCCCTCCTTTTCCTTTCTTTCTCCCTCTCCTTTTTCTTTTTCTCTCCTCTTTCCCTTTTTTCCCCCTTCCTCTCCTCCTTTCTTTCTCTCTTTCCTCCTTCCTTCCCCTTTTTTCCCTCTTTTTTTTCCTTCCTCCCCCTCTTCTCCCCCTTTCTTTTCCCCTTCTCTTCCTTCTCCTCCCTCTTCCTCTTTTTCTTTTTTCTTTCCTTTTTTTTCTTTTTTCTCCCCTTCCTCCTTCCTTCCCTCTCCTCCTTTTCTTCTTTTTCTTCTTTTTCCCTTCTTCTTTCTCCTTTTTCCCTTCTTCCCCCCCCCCTTTCTCCCTTCTTTTTTCCTTTTTTCTTCTTCTCTTTCCTTCCCTTTTCTCTTCCTCTTCCCCGGTCTTTTTTTCCTTTCCTCTCTCTCGGCTGTCTTTCCCTTCTCGCTCCCCGTCTCTCCTCGTGCCCCCGTTCTCCTCCTTCGTTTCCCTTTTCTTCTCTTCCTCCGGTTCTCTCTCCCCTCTTCCCCCTTTCTCCCTTTCCTTCTCTCTCTCCTCTCCTCTCTCCCTCTTCTTCTCTTTTCCTTTTTTTTCTCCTCCCTTTTTCTTCTTCTTCCTCCCCTTCCCTCTTCCTTCCCTTCTTCTCCCTCTTTTTTTCTTTCTCCCCCCCCTTTTCTCTCTTCCCTCCCGTCTCTCCCTTTTCCTCCTTCCCTTCCGGGGTCTCCCCTTTTCCCCCTTCGCTCCCCCTCGTTTCCTCCCTCCTCCTTCTTCCCCCCTCCTCCCGGTCCCTCCTCTTTCGTTTCTCGGCTTCGCTTCCTCCCTCCCCGGCCCTCCTTCCCCCTTTTCTCCCCCCTTCCTTCCCTTGGCTTCCCCCTTCCCTTGTTCCTCCCCCCCCCCCTTCTCCCTTTCCCCCTCCCCTCCGCGCCCCCCCTGTTTCTTTTCCTCCTCCCTCTCCTCCTTCCTCTCCTCGCCCCTTTTTCCCCCGCTTCCCTTTCCCCCTTCTCCCCCTCTTCCTCCCCTCCCTTCCCCTTCCTCCTCCTCCTCTCCTCCTCCCCTTTCTCTCCCTCTCTTTCCCTCTTTTTCCTCTCCGTCCTCCTCTTCTCCTCCTCTTCTTTCTTTTCCCCCTCCCCCTCTCTCCTTCCTTCTTTCTCTTCCCTTTCTTTTTTCTTCCCTTTCCTCCTTTCCTTTCCTTCCTCTTTCCCCCTGGTTTCCCTCCTTTCCTCCCTCTCCTCTTCTTCCCCCTTCTCCCCTCCCTTTTCCTTCTCCCTCTTGCGGTTCGGTCTCCCCTCCCCCCCTCCCCTCCTTTTTCTTCCCCCTCCTCCCTTTCTTCTCTCCCTTCCCCCCCCTCTTTTTCCCGTTTCTCCCCTCTCCTTCCCTCTCCTCCTCCCCCCTTCCCCCCCCCCTTTTCCCCCCCCTCCTTTTTCCTCCTTTCCTTCTTCTCCCTCCTCCTTTCCCCTTCTTCCCTTTCTTCCCTTTCTTCCCCTTCTTCCCGTTCCTCCCCTTCCTCCCCTTCCTCCCCTTCCTCCCCTTCTTCTTCTTTCCTTCCTTCTTCCTTTCCCTCCCCCCCCCTCCCCCGTTCCCCCCCCCTCTCCCCTCTTCCTCTTTCTTCTCCTTCCTCTCCTTTTCCCCTCCCCCTCTTTTCCTTTTTTTCTTCCTCCCCCCCCTTCTTTCCCCCTTCCCTTCCTTCCTCCCTCTCTCCCCCCCTTCTTCTCTTCCTTTTTCCCCCCCTTCGCTCTTCTCCCCCCCTCCCCCTTCTCTTTCTCGCTCCCTTCCCCCTCTTTCCCGTTCTTCCCCCTCTCTCCCTCTCCTTTTTTTCCTTTCCTTTTCCGTCTCCGCCCCGGTCTGCCGGTTTTGCCCTTCTTCGGTCCCCTTTCTCTTTTCCTTGGTCCGCTTTCTTCCCCCCCTTCTGGTCTCCCCTTTCTCCCTCCCCCCTCCTCGTCCCCCTTTTCTTTCCTCTCGTTTTCCTCCCCCTCCCTTCTGTCCCTCGTCTCCGCCTTTCCCTTCTTTTTCCCTCTCCCTCCTCCCTTCTCCTCTTTTTCTTTCCTTCTCCTCCCCCCCTCCCCCTTCCCTCCCCCTCCTTTCCCCTTTTTTTTCCTTCTCTCCCTCCTTCCTTCTCTCCCTTCTCCCTCCTTTTCTTCCTCCCTTTTCTCGTTCTCCCCCCCCTCCCTCGCTCCCTCCTTTCTTTTCTCCTTTTTCCCCCCCTCCTCCCCGTCCCCCCCTTCCCCCTTTCCCTCTTTTCCCCTCCCTTTCCTTCCCCTCGCGCCCCCCGTTTTTTTTCTTCTCCCTCTGCTCCCTCTCCTTCTCTTTCCCCCGCTTCTTTCCCCCCCCCCCGTCCCCCTCCTCCTTCCCCTCCTCTTTCCCGTCCTCCTTCCCCTCCTTCCCTCCTTTCTCTTTTCTCCTTCTTCCTTCCCCTCCCTTCCTCTCTCCCTCTTGGCCCTCCTCTCTCTCTTGTTCCCCTCCCTCTTCCTCTTCCCCTTTTTTCCTTCCCCCCTCTCCTGTTTCCTCTTTTCCCGCCCCTTTTCCCTCTCCCTTCCCCTCCTTCCCTTTTCTTTTCCCCCTCCCCTTCCTCCTTCTCTCCCTCCCTCCTTTCTTCTGTTTGTTCCCTCTTCTCTTTTCCTTTTCTTCTTCTTCTTTTCTCTCTTTTCCTTCCTTTTTTTTCCCTCTCGGCGTTCCTCTCTCTCTTCTCCCTC
>NW_022984661.1:7586-10291 GCF_008694065.1 Daldinia childiae
TTTATAATCTTTAAACTATATAATAACGTAATTAATATATATTTCTTTTCTCTTTTCTTTTTCCCCCGTTCTTTCCTTTCTCTTCCCCCCCTCTCCGGCCTTTCTCTCTTTTCGCTTCCGTTCTTTCCCCTTCCCTCTTTTCCCCCTTTTCCTCTCTCCTGTTCCCCCCTCCCCCTTCCCGTCCCTTTCCCCTTCCGTCCCCCTTTCCGCCCCCGTTTCCCTTCCCTCCCTTCTTTTTCCCCCCCCGTTTCCCCGTTCTTTTTTCTCCCTGTTTTCCCCCCTCTTTTCCCCTTTCTTTCCTTTTTTTCCCCCCTCTCCTCCCCTCTTCTCCCTTCTTCCTTCTCCTCCCTCCCTCTTTCCGCTTTCTTCCCCTTTCTCTTTTTTTTCCTCCTTCTCCCCCCGTCTCCTCTTGCCCGTTCCTTCCCTTCCTCCTTCCCTGCGTCCCTCCTTTCCCTTCCCCCTCTCTCCCTTCCGGTCTCCTCCTCCTCTTTTCCTCTTTCCTCTCTCCCCTCCCTTTCCTCTCCTTCCTCCCTCTCTCCCCCCGCCTTCCCTTTCCCCTTCTTCTTCTTCCTTCTTCCCCCCTTTCTTCTCTCCTTCCCCCCTTCCCCTCCCCGTTTTCCCTTCCCTTTCTTCCCCTCTCCTTCCCTGTTCCTTTCTTCCCCCCCCTTCTGGTTCCCCTCTCTTCCCCTCCTCCTTTCTTTCCTCCCTTCCCCTCTTCCTTCCCCCCCTCCTTTTCCGTTTTTGTTTCCCCTCTTTCCCTCGTTTTCTTCTCTCTCTTTTCCGTGGTCTCCTTTCCCCCTCCTCCGGTTCTTTCTTCCTCCTTTCCGCTTCTCTTCCGCTTCTCTCTCTCTCTCTCTCCTCTCCGGTCTTTTTTTCCCTCCCGCTCTCCTTCCTCTCCCCCCTCGGTCCCCCCGCCCCTTTCCTTCCCCCTCTCTCTCCCCTCTTTCCTTCCTTCTCCCCTTCTTCCTCTCTCTTCTCTCTCCCTCTTTTCTTCCCGGCCCCTTCTTTTCCTCCCCCCTCTTTCTTTTCCTCCCGCCTTCTTTTCTCCTCCCCCCTCCCCGTTCTCCTTCCTCTCTCTCTTCCCCCTCCCTTCCTCTCTCTTCGCCCCCTCCCCCCCGCCTTCCCTGTTCTTTTCTCCCTTCTCTTCCCTTCTTTCCCTTCCTCCCCTCCTCCCTTTCTTCTTTCTCTCCTTCTCTTTCCTCTCCTTTCCCCTCCCCCGCGTCCCTTCCTGTTTCCGTTCCCTTTCCTCCCGGTTCCTTCCCCGCCCCCCTTCTCCCTCCTCCTTTCTCTTCTTTTCCCTCCCCCTCCCGGTTTTCTTCCCCCTGTTCCCTTTCCCTCTCCTCCGTTCCCTCCTCCCCTTCTCCTTTTCCCCCCCTCTTTCCCTTCCGTCCTCCTTTCTCGGTCTCCCCCCTCTCTTCTCCCTCTTCCTTTTGCCTTTCTTCTCCCCCCCTCCGTCCCTCCTTCCCCTCTCTTCTCCCTCCCTTCTCCCCCCCCGTCCTTTTCCCTTTCTTTTTCTTTCTTTCCCCTCGCCGCCCTTCCGGTCCCCCCTCCTTCTTCCCCTCTCCTCCCCTCCTCTCCTTCCCCCTTTTCCCCTCCTTCCTCCCTTCCCCTCCCCCTTTCTTCCCCCCTCCTCCTCTTCCCGCTCTCCCTTTCTTCTTTCTCCTTTTGCTTCTTCTCCCCTCCCCCCCCCTCCCCTCCTTCTCTTCTCCTCCTTCTCTTTCCTCCTTTTTTCGCCCTTTTTTTCTTTCCTTCCTCCCCCCTTCTTTCTCCCCCCCTTCTCCCTCTCCCCTCCTCTCTCTTGTCGTCGCCCTTCTTTCTCCTCCCCCCTCTCTTTCCCTTCTCCCTCTCCTCCTTTCCCCCTTCCTTTCTCCGTTCGCCTTCCTTCCGTTTCCCCTTCCCCGTCCCCCGCTTTCCCCCCTTGTCTTTTCCCTCCCTCCTTTTCCCCCCTCTCCCTCCTCCCCTCTCCCTTCTCCTTCCGCCCCCTCTTTCCCCCCTTCTTCTCTTCCTTCGGTCCCGTTCCTTTTCTTCTTCCTTCCCTCCCTCTTTCCTTCTCCCTTTCCTCTTCCTCCTTCTTTCCTTCTCTCTCCCGTTCCCCTCTTCTCCCCCGCCCTTTCTCCCCCCTTCCTTTTTTTCCTCTTCTCTCTCCTCCCCCTTTTTCTCCTTCCCTTCTTTCCCCTTCTCCTCGCTCTTCTCGTCTCCTTTCCTTTCCCCCTTCTCTCCTCTCCTCTCCCCCCTGTTTTTCTTTCCGCGTTCCCCCCCGCTCGTTCCTTCCTCTCTCTCTCTGCTTCCCCCGCTTTCCCTCCTTCCCTCCCTCTCTCTCGTTTCCCTCCCTCTTCTCTCCGTTCCCCCCTCTCTTTTTTTTCTCCTCTCCTCCCGTCGTCCCCTCTTCCTTCTTCTCCGCCTCGTCTCTTTCTTTCCCGCCTCGTCTTTCTTCTCTTTTCCCCCTCCTTCCTCTCTCTCCTTCTCTCTCTCCCTCCTCTCTTCCTCTTCTCTTCTCCGTCTCTTCCCCCCTCCTTCCTCCCCTCCTTCCCCTTCTTCCCCCTCTTTCCCCCCTCCCCCCCTCCCCCTTCCTCCCTTCCTCTTTCCCCCTTCCCCTCCTCTCCCCTTCTCCCCCCCCGCTCCTCCTTTTTCCTTCTCCCTTTCTCTTCCCCCCCTCCCTCCCCTCTTTTTCCTTCCTTTCTTCTCTCCCCTCCTCCTCCTTTCTT